>NC_136057.1:1922994608-1923028608 GCF_964261635.1 Lissotriton helveticus | reverse complement strand
TATTACTATTTTTAAAGATATGTCCTGTATATTATAAATTGTTTAATGGTGCTGTGAAACTTTTATGGTTTTATTCATAAAACCGAATAAAGTATTTTGAATTTGAATTTGAATCTCTTCTATATGTCTTGAAATATTGGTTGGTAAGAGAGCTCAGGTGCAGGAAAATTAAATGGTATGTCGAAGATCACAGATTGTTAGTCAAGTTGAGAAGCGGTCCCTAGCTTATGTTTTCTGCTTAGAGAGCCACAGAGAGAAGCCAGTGCGAACATAACCCAAAAATGGAATAGGCCCTGCACAGATATGCCACTTTCTAAAAGTACCAGATAAAGAAATCATACCTCCAATGACACTTCAGAAGGCAAATGGCCACAAACCCCGCAGGGAGACACTAGAGGGGACATCCCCTTAGCATTCCCACACTGCCCAGAAGGGGCTAGTATTTCTTCTATGCCTACCTGGCTGGAAGGGGGCAATAACATGGGCAGCAGATCTCTCCACCCCCAAGGATGACGCACTTCCGGGAACACAAGGGTATTTAGGTGGCCTGCTCACCTGGGCAAGCCCTCTTTTCCGGCATAGGCAGAAGAATTTTGTCACCCACCCACCCAGCAAGGGAGCTGAACACAACAGCACGCAAGAACTGCCAAACTGCGTCGCAAGAGGAGTTACAGGGTGATCTTTATGCAAAAAAAAGGCAAGCTATACCCCATCAGAGGGGCGATGGGGCCGCCAATATAAAACTAGATCCTCAGGCCATAGGAGGCATTGAGAAGAACGCGACGGGGACCCCTTCATCCCGTAAGGGACAGTTGGTATCCAGACAGCTGGGGGTTGGGCTTACCTCGCTCCGGGGTGGCACGGGTGCAGCAAAGCAAACATTTTAAAAGTATTCGGGCCGCAGCCCCAATACGTAAGATACAGCATTGGTTAAAGAATAAGATGGCAACACGATGACTGGTGGCTGGATATTGTTTCAGGAGGGGTGCCAGCGGTTAGTCCTTAACATCACTACATTCGGATGATCACCCGTAAGATAAACCTACCTGTGTTTATATATTCGTGCATAACAAAAGGCAAATACACTTGCAACAGTTTTCACACAAGACAATGGTGTTGTGTTGTATAACTGTTTTTTTTCTCCAATTCAGTATCCCTTTAACGTGCGTGAGATAACAAGGGGCCAGGGGTGGGCATGTTAAGGAGTTTAAGAGTTGAAACATGTTAACCAACGAATCGAAAAACAACACGCTGATGTGGGTGCAGGGATAGATCTTTAGATGAACAGGGGACTCTTAGAAAGGTGAATAATGTTTGTGTTTTATTAGTGCAGTGGGACCTATAATTATACAACTAGAGCCATATTGTAAACAAGGAGAAGTAACCAGAATGAAGGTTCTTTAAGTAGCCTGAGATAAATATCTTCTTTGGCAAATGTTTCTCCTGTCAGACAGAAAGCTCCAAACTCTAGTTCAGTGGAGGGAATGATTCTCCAGCAGAGACGGTGAGATCAACATCCTTCGTTTGTCTGCAGCAGAAGGGAAGCAGCCTGGCATTCAGGGGCTTCCTGAAAGAAGAAAATAGGACAAGTCTGCCAGGAATGTTCACTTTTCACAGGAATGTTTACACATACCAGGAGCAAAGGGAACACAAACCAACCATATCAGGAGACAAAATGACCAAAAACCAGTAGGTTAGGCTTTTCTATAGTGCATGTACACAAACACAGAACATCCGTGCACATATTGACATAAATCCCACATGCATTCACATAGGCATGCATTCATACACATGCAAACAATCCACCAACAGAAATCCATGTGCACACAAACCAGTACACAGACAGCAAAGTACAGAGACTATTAGACATGCAAGTGCACAGTAGAGATATAGATATACAGAATCCACGATCATCAGCGCACTGACTCCCAATCACGCAGCCCCCCACACATGTAGCTGCCCGTGCACACAGACCACCAGACATGCGGTCACCTATGCACAAAGACCTTTAGCGATGCAGCAACGCTAGACCTTACAGTCATTTATTACCACATGCCAATGGAGGTGCAGTGAACCATACACACAGACAGCAAGTCAACTAATGCTCACTATTTACAACACTTATATACAATTACACACACACATACATATATAGGAATGAACGTACATAACCACACAGGTTGGCAGGAGAACACAAGCAGGTTTACATAAGTTGACCAGGTCGCGATGTGCAGAACCAGGAAGAGGCAAACATATAGGTCAATGCAAGATTCATTTACAGCAAATCTTTAGCCTCTCTGCTGAGGAAATGCAATTTGAAGTGGAGAAAAGAATGGCGTGCCAATGCCCATTCCATTGTTGGCCCCTCTATTTGTTTAATGGATAACGGAATAATTCAGTCAACAAGCCAATCCAGCTATTGAATAAAACAAAAAAAAGTAGTGTACGCTCCAACATTTTTTTAATGCAGGGATGTGCCGTATTTACAAACATACGGCACACCCCTGCGTTTACCCTAGCGCTGGCGCCATGTTGCAAGGGTCACCTTCTTGCACATTAACAATCTTTGAAGGCGATTTGCTGTTCCTATGTGTGCTTCAGAAAGCAAAAAATTATGAGAAATGAATTATTTCTCATCATATCCCCATCCTAAGACAAGGTTTTACCTTGCATTAATATTTGGCACTGTCCCATCCTTGTACATATGCGGCGGTTTCAAAAAGCAACGGTGTTACGGCAGAAAGCCCACTGCATGCCCCTTTCTCGCTAAGTGAAGCGTGAAAAGGGGCCTTATTTACAAGGTGGCGTTAAGCCATGTTAACTGTCTTAACGCTACTTTGTAAATAAGCTGAAAGTGATGTTCTGGTGGCAATATCCCCTTGTAAATATGTTCCCCTAAATACAGCTATATATTTGTCGAGCAGCAGCGAAAGCACTTTTAAAAAAAATGGTAGTCCAGTACCAGGCCCGTAGGCATGCTATATTATCACAGTTTTCCTGCTAAACTTGGTCCTCTGATGGACCTTTCTTCATTGTAGTAAGGGGTGGAATCTAGGAAAACCCACTCCTGGTCTACCCATTGAGGATCATTAATTGGTAGCCAACTCCCAAGCACAGTTTCAAAGAAAGTACATAATTTCACAAATAAATGACCACAACAGATCTTTAATAGAAACTGGGAGGAACACCTATTTCACCTGCAGGAAGTGGTTCATACTCTGCCACAAGAAAGCCTGCCTATCAAGGCAAGTATGTGCGAGATAGGGCAGTGGTGTACTTGGGACACTTGATGGGTGGGGATATGATGTAGCCCCTCCAGGTCAAGATAGAAACCATAATGGCCTTGGAGCCCTCTGGAACACAGACAGAATTAAGGGCCTTCCTCGGTCTCACTGGATATTACAGGAGGTTTGTTAAGAGATAAGGCACCATTGTTGCCCCCTGAATGAACTGTCTTCGAAGAAGCAACCAAAGAAGGTCTACACAACCTGTTATCAGGATCTCTGACTTTCCAAGGAATTTATTGTGCAAACAGTTGCCTCAGAACATGGCACAATGACAGTAATGTCACAGTTGAATGAAGATGCTTAGACCAGCCTGTATCATTCATTAGTAAGAGGTTACTTCTTCCAGAATAGAGGTAGAGTGCTATTAACCGCATGCATGCGGCCGTTTTTCCCGCTGTATGTGGCATTTTTAAAATTACCGCGATTCATGACGAGCTCAGCTCGTCATCAGCACACGGCAGGTAACGCTGATGACGAGCTGAGCTCGTCATCAGCATGGAAGGGGTTAAAATAAATGAAATATTGTATTCGAGATTCAAAATGAATACAAGTGAGTAACATCTTTAGTGTTTATGTCATGCATACTATTGCATACAGCAAAAATCTAAACATTTAGTCGATCAAATCAAGGAATGCAAAGGATGGTTTCCAAGGTAAAGGATGGTTCAATTATAAATCTCTCAAAGTGGACACTGAATTCAAGTTAAATATCGCTAGGGGAAAGTAAAAAAATATAGGCAAAGGGGAATGTAGCATTTAATCAGTACATTCAATTCTGGATCCTCACCAGATGGCGCAAAATAGTCCAGCAGATAAGTTCATAGCATAAGGCAATAGCAAAAACTAGATAGCTAAGCAGGCAGGATGGAGTCAAGGAAGTGATGGAACAATGGCAACGACCACAGTTCTCACGAGAATCGGCAAAGAATACTCAGAAAACCAAAATCGATAATGGAGAGAGAACACGAATAAGCACGGGAGCACACTTCTCCTAAATCCAAGTCATTATACTGCATATTTGTCTTTATGATGTTGTCGTCAGTCCACTGTGGAGTGATCCCATGTGACCACTCTTCCGTTCAGCAGGTACAAATTGAAACTTAAGGATGTTTTCCCATACGAATCATGAGAAGAACAGTACATTTCATCCTTGCAGGTTTGTCGACAAAAGCTTTAACATTGTTGCTTGTCCATGGAGCAAGACCTCTGACCTCCTGGTCAGGGAAACTGCTCTCCCCTCATGCAGCCCTGTCGTTGAGGATCTTTCCCCAGTGCCTTTGTGGTTCGAGGTAGGTGCTCGAGGTTCTCCTTCACCCACAGGCTACTGCCTGCGCCTCATCCCTGGTGGTTTAGTGGACGAGCCTGCTCTTCTACTTGTCTGCTCTGTCAGCCTATTCTGCCTTTTCTGTTCTGCTTTTTTCTGTCTTTTCTATCTTTTTTCTGCCTTTGCCTTTTTTTGCCTTTATTTTCTGTTTGCCTCCGTTTCTGCCTTTTTTCCCACCGCTGCTGCTCCTGTACCCCCTCCCCCCTGGGTGTTCCTGCGCCCGTCTCCCAGCTGCTCCCCCACCTACCACCCCCTACTTAATAGTGGCTGCCTCGCGACAGGGCGAGCAAGAACTCTGACCTCCTGGCCAGGGAAACTGTTCTGTCGTAGAGCTTCTACCCTCTACCTCTTTTGCTTTTATTTAGCATATATTTTCTGTTTGCCTCTGTTTCTGACTTTTTCCCGCTGCTGCTGCCCCCGCAGCCTCTCTCCTCTGCATGTTCCTGCTCCTGCCTCCCAGCTGCACTCCCTCCCACTCCCCTACTTAATGGTGGCCCCACAGCGGCTGCACTCAGTGGGCAAGCCCGTATGTGGCAGTCATGACCCGACCGCAAACAACGCCAGGGACCCTGGTCCTCCGACCCCACAACGCTAAGACTCCAGCACTCCCCACACTCCACGCTCTCAACCCTGGACACAACAACAACTACCAACAATCGATGCCTAGCAAATCCCAAGGCCCGTTCTCCTGCCGACACTGCCGCCGCACCTTCACCAACCTCCGAACCCAGACAGCAACCGCCACCGCAGCAAACACCAACACATCCAAACCCTGAGCTGCGAAACTCCTCAATGTACGCTCCCTGCACATAAATGTAGTAGAAATCTGGGACCTCCTCAACACCCTCTTGTCCAGCATTGTCTTCTTCAAAGAGACATGGACCAACGCCAGCCTCGCTTCCCACATTGCAACCACCATCCGGAATGGGTACAAGATCCTGAGGAAATACCGCCTCAACCACCCAGAAGAAGGCCTTGCCATCGTCCACAAAAGCTCCCTCCAATTGACTACCTCCATCTCAAACGGCGTCTCGCCCCCCATGGAACACATTCACTTCCAGATCCAGCCCAACCCTGAATGACTCTATGCGGGACTCACGCCTACAGACCTCCCGGACCCTGCTCCCTGTTCACAAGCACCATTGGTGACTACATCGCGCCCCACGCCCTTGCCTCCACAGACTACATACTGCTTAGAGACTTGAATTTTCATCCGGACAAACTCAGTGACCCCAACACCACCGCCCTCCTAGAGAACATCACAAACATCGGACTGATGCAACCAGTGTTCCCTCTAAGGTGCGCACGCGCGCACCTTATGACCCCAAGTGCGCAGTGTGCTCAGTGAAGCGCACACACACCCCGGGAGAGCAGGAAATTACAGTTTTCCACACCGCCCCTCTGCCTACATGCTCCCGTTTCAGTCCATTGAGCCTCCCTGTCTCGCCGAGGGGGCCGCGAGCTTGCCCCTGCTCCCTGACTGTCGCGACCGGAGGGGGCACAGTGACTGCCCATGTCCTTGCGGTGGAGGGTCTTGTGCAGAGCTACATTTGGTGCGGCAGGTGAACCCGGTCTCCAGGGCGTACGAAACCTTTGCAGAAGTAGCCTCATATAAAAGTAACACCGTCAGACAAAAATGATCAAAATGTTTATTATGCACTAAGAATCAGGCTTTGAGCGGGGAGAATTTTCATCTAAATAACAAGTCTTTTTAATGCAACATAGAGAGAAACCTCGCCCGGTCACCCCTGCAGAGCTTGGTAGAAATATCATCTGTTTCGGTTTATCTGAAACTGTGGGAGCTCGGTTACTAGGAGTGTGGCTTTGGGGCTGGTTAAAGATCGGAGCGATTATACACAAACCAGACGGGGAAAGGGGTGGAGGGGAGCGGGGGTTGCGGCTTGATAAACTGGGTGCCATTTGTATGCGCACCTTCATCCCATCTGACACATTTCATGGAGAGGGTGTTGGCCTCATTCAGAGCCAACAGTGGACCACATCCAAAGCATCACAGTCACAGAAACAGGTGAAGAGGTAAACTACTCACATTCCCTTTTGTTGCCTCTGTCCCTCCCCTTTGGCATCATTTCTCCCACTGTTTACCTTCTCTTCGTCCACTGTTTCTTTTTCTCTTCTGCACCTTCCTTACTCCTGTACTTCCGTTATTACCCTTGTCTACCACTTTTCACTTTTCCGTCATGTATTTCTTTGTCACGCTCTCCTGTTGACACCCTTTATTTATTTCTTGTCTCCCACCCTTCAGTCCTTTCCTCACTCCCACTCTTCATTCCTTTCCTCAGTCCCATCCTTTATTCCCTTGTACCCGTTATTCCCTTCCACCCTTCATTCCTTCCACCCTTCATTCCTTCCACCTTTTATTCCCTTCCACCCTTCATTCCTTCCACCCTTTATTCCCTTCCACCCTTTATTCCCTTCCACCCTTTATTCCCTTCTACCCTTCATTCCCTTCCTCACTCTCACAATTAATTCCTTTCCTCTCTCCCACTATTCCTTCCCTTCCTCACTCCCACCCTTCCCAGTCTGTCTCTAATGAAAAGGGGGGGCCCTCGGCCCCCCCGCACGCATGGCGGCGCGGCGACCGTCGCCCCCACTGTCTCCTTTGTCGCCATTCGGCGGTGGGGGCGTGCCCTGGGGGGCGCGGCCCACCGCCGATTGGCTGGCGGCCTCCTTGACCCCGATCCTGGGAATTGGGTCCGGGTCAGGGGGGGCGGGCTATAGGAGGGGCCACCTGGCCCCTCGGGAATAAAGAGATAGGGAGCGCCCACTCCCATAACTCCAGGGGCAAGGTAATAGGCAAAGGAGCGCGGGTAGGAGTAGTTCACGCTTTCCTTAGGCTGGTAGCCACCTCGCGCGCGTGGACTCATGACGCCACCGGCGCAGAGTAAGGGCCCTCCTTTAGTGGGTAAATGGAGTTCAGGGCGTAGACCGGGCAATTCCCGGGGTAACACTGCGCATGCGCACATCCAGAGGGGAGGCGCAGCTTGTAGGACCTGACACCGGTAGTGACCCTGCCATATGGCCAGAAATGTACAAAAATTCTAGATGAGGATGTTTAGTCTAAGTTAGGAAACAACATGTATTAGAGTTTTGTTAAAGTCAGGCTCTCAAACTTGTTGCTAAGAATTATGTACCTAAATGTCCTGCTGAATTTTTGTATAAATTGTTGATGATGCAATTAAAAACCTTTTTTAATTTCATACTTTAATAAATACGGCCGGGCGACTAGCGCCCGCCTTCCAAAAAGTAAAGACGTCTCGTGTCCACGTTCCTGGGTATTGGGTGCCGGATTGGGGGGGAGGCGGCAGCTAGTCGCTGACCATGCTCTCTTACTTTTTATCACTGCTACTGTAGTCCCGCCCTTCCTTCTCGGTTGCTTTACGTTACAAACATATACACATCCTTGAGTCTGGATCCGACCTGTTGAAGTTAGTATTCACTATTTCTATTTAATTTGCTGTGAGTTCTTGTTCATGCCTAAACTAATCCTGTGTTTTCCCTGTGACCCTTCTGGGCCTAACACCCCAGTTGGAGACTTTCGAATCTGAGTTTAAATAAATTCAGCGTTTGACAAAGTTCGGTATAATGGTGCATAACGTAGGTTGGATGTTTTGCCCATAAGATTTAGTGGTGTTTTACCATCAGGCAGTGTGTGAAGTTTCTCAGTTTACGATAAGGGCTATCACACCTAAATGACAGAAGCAGCAAAATATCAGTCGAGTGTCACACTATGCAATGCACATATTGTTAACTTAATTGCTTTTAAGCCATGCCCTTAATTGCATCGGTTACACCCCTCTGAGAGACCCCCTAGTTTTTTCATCCCACTCAAAGCCCTGGTCTACATGCGCGGTCGGGTTCTTGGCGCACATAGTCTTGGCTGCAGCGCACAGAGACCTTACTCTGCCGCACATGGAGAAAAATAATTAGAGGAAACATTGGATGCATCTCATCACCACCCCCACCCACACAGGAGGACACACTCACGAATCAATCTTCCCCGGAGGAAACAACATTCGCTTCAGTCACACCACACAACGTCTCTAGACAGACCACCACTGCCTCCACTTCTTCTTGGAACGAACCCCACACAAGCCATTACCACACCTCCCACGCAGAAACTGAAGCAAGAGCACATAAGAGCACCTCACCTCTTCTCTCAGCCGCACTCCCCAGCCACGACTGGCGCCAACTCCACAGCCAACGACCTCCACCAATAAATCGCCGACAGCGCCAACACCCACACATCCCTCAGGATCTCCAGCAGACGACACAACCTGAAAGCCACCTGGTTCACCACTGACCTGCAAGAATGCAAGCGCTTGCATCGATGACTGGAGAAACCATGGAGGAACAACAAAACCCCGGAAGCACGCACTGCATACAGGGCCACCACGACAGCACACAGCCAACTCATTAGATCTGCGAAAGGAAACTTAATTCAGGATAAGAATCCTCTCCAACTCCCACAACTCTTACGAACTCTTCACCATCATACAAGAATTCACTGTATCCCACAGCCAATACTACGACATCCTTCCCTCCTAGGCCCACTGCAACAAACTCAGCTCCTTCTTCCACCACAAGATCAGGACACTCTACAACAACTTCAACGACTAAGACAGAGGCACTGACCCAACACCGTCCACCAGTAACGCCACTCAGCCGACCCAGTCAACCCTCCTTACCTGGACCCCTGTCACCACAGAAGACACCGCAAAGACTATGATGAGCATCTACTCCAGAGCTCCCACTGACCCCTGCCTGCCACACATCTTCAACAGAGCCTCCTCCGCCATCGCACATGAACTACGACGGACAATCAACTGCACCCTCGAAACAGGGACATTCCCCGATGACGGGAAATTCGCAGTAGTCAAACCCCTCCTCAAGAAGCCCTCTGCAGACCCGGTGGACCTCTTGAACTACAGGCCCATCTCTCTCCTCCCCTTTGCCACCAAAGTCACAGAGAAAATCGTCAATGCCCAGCTAATGCATTTCATAGAATCCAACAACATCCCGGACTAATTTCAATCCAGATTCAGCAGCAACCACAGCACCGAGACCGCCCTCCTAGTCACTACAGATGACATCCGTGCACTCCTCGATCGAGGCCTGTATGAAAGTAGGATCTACTGCTATGGTTACCCCCACTTTTTGCTTGATGTATTGCTGTTTTTGACTAGTCTGACTGGGATGCTGCTAATCAGGACCCCAGTCTCTCTGCTTTCTCCCCTAAATTGTAATCGTAAGTACTTAGGTACATCCCAGATTGGATACTGGGGTACCCTTATCAGTCCCTAGTATATGGTACTAAGGTACACAGGGCATAGGTACTCCAGAGGACCCCCCATAGGCTGAAGCATGCATTATGCCACCTGTGGGAGACCATTCAAACTATCTCTACAGGCCTACCATTGCACTTTTGAAAGATATAGGTTTCCCCATATCTAAGGTCACTGCTCTAAAAACCTATAAGTCACCCCTACAGCAGGCCTTTTCAATCCTGAAGGCACGGTACTTGGGTCTAAGTTTGAGGGTACCCCTGCATGAGCAGGACACCCCTACAGCCTTCAGAGTCCATTCTCCCAGGCTGTAAGTGAGACAGTCATATAACATATAGAGGAGCACCGCATCATTACATGATAACCATCTTGAAGCTGGCTGTAACGAACCCTGTCATGATTGGTATCAAACATGTTGGAATCATACCTCCCATGCCATGAACGGCGTGGGAGGTATGGGTGTGGGAGGTATGATTCCAAGCACTGCAAGGCCCTCCTTTAGGCCCTCAGTGCTCCCAGTACCAGTCTTCTAGATCCAGGCAGCACAACATGGCTGCTACCGACCAGAGATACGATTCTGCCCTCCTGCTGCTAAGCGAGGCTCGAGCAGGGGAAGGCAGTACAATAGGCATCCTGTCACAAGGAGGTGTGACCTACTCCCAGACAGGATTTAGTGTATTGGGTTAGGGTGGGAGCACTTGCCAGCACAACCTAGTCTGCGTTCAGGGCACCTTTGGGGCCTGATTCACAGAACTAACTTAAGACAAAATCCTAAACTTACTACCATTTTGGTATTCACAGAAGGCACTTACTCATTTTGGTATTCACAGAAGTTAGGAGTCCTAACTTTAGGACTCCTAAATGCCTTCTGTGAATACCGAAAGTCTTAAAGTTAGGATTCTTTTCAGTTTAGGAGTCCCAAAATTAGGAGTCCTAACTTACTACTCCTAAACTGAGAAAAATCCTAACTTTAAGACTTTCGGTATTTACAGAAGGTATTTAGGAGTCCTAAAGTTAGGAGTCCTAACTTTACTACTCCTAAACTGAGAACTGACTATTTATGTTTCAGTCTCAATAGGCCCAATAGAAAAGGGAGTGGCCTTGTGGTTATTTACCACAAGTCAATTAGGGCATCATTTAACCCACTGTCCAACCTTGGCTTTGAAGCCCTTGATTTCTGTTTCTACCTGTCAAACCATTTTTCCTTCAGAGGCACTCTACTATACAGAGCGCCAGGGCCGAGAAACGTATTCCTTAGGCAAGCTGACAGCATAATGGAAACAGTTTTATGTTCTAACGCCTGCACCATACTCGGAGATTTCAATTTTCATTTGGAATCACTTTCAGACCCTGACACCTCCAACCTACTAGATATGATGAGCAATCCTGGTCTAAAACAGATGGTGACAGAAGCCACACATAGGGCTGGCCACACATTAGACGGCATCTTTTCAAGTGAAACACAACTTAGTACCATTGGCAGTCGTCCAGTCATCTGGTCCGATCATATGGCAGTTCTATTTCAAATTAGTACCTACAACCGTCACTCAGGGAGACCTGAGAAAAAACAACTGTTTAGAAGAGCCTGGAATAAAATAAATGCGAAGGAACTTCACGTGAGGCTGAATGCGACAGCCCCCACTTTCCCCACAGATTTAGATAAGACAACACTAGCATATACCAAATGGCTAGAAGAGGCAGGTGATAAGCTTGCCCCAAAAGAAACATGTACCCCAACAGGACAAGGCCATCCTCGTCTTGGTACTCCCAAGAGCTCAAAGACCTTAAACTGAGCTGTAAACATCTAGAGCAAAGTTGGAGAAAAGAATATATACTGAGAATGATTGAAATAAATACAAACTCTGCTTAGCTCAATGCAAACTACTTTTATGTAAAACAAAGCAAGAGTTCTTTACCAAACAAATCAATCTTGCAAAGAACTTGTCTGAAGAACTTTTTAAAACAGTCAGATCCTTAGAAATCCCAGCCACACCCACTATCACAGGTAGCCTAGATCTATGTGATAAAATTTCTCAAGTCTTCCTGGCCAAAGTAGAATCTATCTTCTCCATCTTCTCCAAAACTCCAGTTACCTCCATTTCTACCCAGATTGACGGAAAGCAACCAGAAATAAACGACAGGGAACCTTTGAACAACTTTTCCCAAGTAACAAACACAGAAATCCTAAATCTTATTAAAAGAACGAAATCTGGTTCACCTAATGACCGCTGCCCTATCTCTCCGTTGAAACTAGCACCGGAACCTGTAGCCCTAGCACTAACCTCCGCCATCAATGCAATGTTTGCTCAGGGATACTTTCCTGAAATCTGGAAGTGTGCCTCGATACTGCTGAGACTGATTTGCATATGGACATGTCTGAACTGGGGTGGCAGAGTGGGCTAAAGAACGGTGATGGATAAAACCCAGATCTGTTGACTGGGTGTGAGTGTTTGATTGGTTCAGATGCTCCGTCCATCACCACCCCCTTTTGTACCGCTTTGTTCGCCATAGGTTGGCAGTGTATGCTCAGACGTGAGTCCCTTGCTCACTTTGCCACTGGATTCAAGCAAGCCTGGCTGAAGACGGCTGAAATGCCAGAAAGCGGTCCTAGGAAGCTTGTTTCCGGTCCAGAGAAGGCATGGCTTGGCAGTTCGGGCTGGACTGTTCCCATGAGGCACAGGGTCAGACTGATTTGCATATGGCCATGTCTGAACTGGGGTGGCAGAGTGGGCTAACGAACGGTGATGGATTAAACCCAGATCTGTTGACTGGGTGTGAGTGTTTGATTGGTTCAGATGCTCCGTCCATCACCACCCCCTTTTATACATTTGTCTCTAGGGCCTGGTCAGTCTCACTCGAGGGCTGATGATGCCCATCGGCTCAAGGAGTCGCCAGCCAATATGTCTGTGAAATCCTCGGGTAGCTTCACCGCCGATTTAGTGGTTGGGGGAGTTAGGAATACTCCTCAGTATCTCTCTCTACCCTGATCCCCAATGATCAAAATGAGATTAGGGTAAATGGCACAACTCGACCTTAATCAGCCACGAGGAAATCAAAGCTGGCCAATTTTCTGGTGCCTGATGGACAGAGGTAGTGGGTATTGGCGGCAATCAGGACTGTGTAAAAGACTGTGTATAAGAAATAGATTCTGGTGAAAATGTATTTTCCATGTCGGATCCCTCTGACTCATCAGGAGATGAAACCTTGTCTATCCTCAAGCTATGTTCTGGAGGAGAGTCACCTGGTAGCTGCTGGAGTGAAGTGCACACCCTGAGGAAGAAACTATTGGCAAGCCGGATTCTGGCAAGCTGACAGTGCATAGGAGGCATGAGTTGCTTGAGAATGTCGCGCAGTCTATTGATTCAGGCACACTCAAGTAGGACTACTCATTTTCGGATGGTCTTGGGGATGCTGGGGGGTCCACACCTAAGCATAAGGGGGATGCCCTGGTGGAACAACCCAAGGAGATATCTTTGGTTGTGGTCTATCAAAGTATAATTTCACACAGAGAGGAGACCCGTATGGAGAGTCAAAGAATGCAGGGAACATGTAGAAAACTTCAGAACTCTGTAAGGCATATTGCCAAATTTTGTTCAGAGTTTGCAGAACGGATCAACGAAGCAGAGGCCCGGATTTCATGTTGGAGGATGAACTTGCGGCTCATAAAGTTATAAATGAGGCAATACGCTTACAAAAAGATGACACACAATGGAAACAATCTGAACTTGAAAACAGCATGCGAGGGTACAATCGTAGAGTCTTGGGTGTTCCAGAGGGCATGGAAAGACAGGACGTTCGAAAATTTATTGTTGAACTCTTTGCTGAAGCTTTCCCTGAACTATCGATGCGGAATTGGAATCTAGAAATATAGAGGGAGCATTGTTTCCCTTTTTCACAACAGCAACCGAGAGCGGGACAAACTACCACCCCTAGACCCAGGGCAATTTTGATATGTTTGAACAATTTTCTGGCTCACCAAACTGTGTATGAATTAGCACGACCAGATAGAAAGAGGGTAGGCAAGGGGAGCGAGTTTTTTGTTAGGCCCGATTTTTGCCACCAGATGGTGGAAAAACGTTGGCAGCTTCGGCAGTCTATTTTCCTATTCCAGGGTAAGGGTGAACAGGCATTTCTTCTAAACCTGGCAAAGTGAAAGATATTTCACAATGAATGAACCCTTGGAGTTTCAAGCTAAACAATTTTTACAGTCAATTTAGCTGGGGCACTGTGGTTCATACCAATCAATCTGCTCTCTTCTCCGCTCTAATGTTTAGGGACGGGGTGAGATGGGTCAGACAAATGCTGTCATAGCGGAGTGAATTGAGTAGGCTAGAGCTTTTCATCTCATGGGTCCATGGGTCCTACTGCCTCATGTTTGGGTTGGGATCGGATGAGTCACCAGAGGATGTCCCGGTGGGGGGGTCCCTTGGTGGGGGTGGGGAGTGGATGCACGTGTGTTTGGGGTGGGGTGCGTGGGATGGGCTGGTTGGGGGGGCTGTATAGGAAAAAAATCCATAGCATGTGGAAGTTTGTTGGGTGCATACAAATTGTAATTTTTAGGAGAGCTACTCTAGGGGATGGTGTTGTTTGGCTTAATGGGGGATAGGTTGGCACAGTTGGAGGTATGTATATGCTCCTTTAATGTATGTGGTCTGAATAACAAGGTGAAAAGGCAGTGAGTAGTGGTCGAACTGCGGGTGATGAAACCTGATGTGATTTGCATACAGTAAACCCACATTTCATGGGGTAAACGCAAGATTTTAACCGAGCTCGTTTATACGCTAATTGCATGTACACAAAAGAGTACGACAAACAGGTGTGTGGCGATCCTGGCAAAAGAGGGTATACAAGGCACCGGTAGGATTCTAGCTGATAAGCAGGGCCAGAGGGTTATTACGGAGTGCATAGTAGGGGCTGCTAAGTTTGTTGTATGCTCAGACTATGGGTCGAATCATGATGAGTCGCAGGTACTTGATGATCTGAACATAGAACTAGCATCATGGTCTACACCGCTGACATTGTGTGATGATTTCAATATTCACATGGGCTGTCAGAGAACACAGTTAGATGTTGCCAATTAAAGGGGTAGAAAGCCCAAAGTGTTCAAGGCATTACTGCAGTTGATAGCCAATCATGGACTTGTCGATGTTTGGCGTATGTTAGAGTATCACGTTTTTTTCACATCCACACAATAAGTTTGTCAGGCTAGATTATTTTTTTTATTTCTATGACGATCATCTCAGGGACCCAAATCCAGGTTTGCCCCAGGATCACTTTGGATCACGGTCCACTTCTGTTAGTTATTCCCTCCATAGTTATCTGTAGACCCCCAAGATCCTTTTAATTTGGTAGGAAGCTTTTGCAGGACACCTTATTTATTAGCCATATCAGAATGTGGATTGAGCAATTTTTTGACATCAACCGCAACTCAACCTCATGCTCAGTGGTGTGGGAGGCTTTAAAGGCAGGACTTAGGGGGTAAGATCTCAGCTTTTGGCTTTATAGGCAGAATCAATTGAACATTGTGTTGCCGGGCCTCTATCAGGACCTTAGAAAAACTGAAGAGTATCTCATACAAGGGGTACATGCCAGCACCATGGCCACCACACTCCAAACAGAGGTAGCTCGTTGTAAGGCTAAAGTTAATCTACAGCAAAGAAATTGCTTGTAAATATAAAACACATAGAGAAGAGAGTTATGAATACAGAAGGCTACAGGATGGTCTCTTGCACAGCGACTTTGACCAAAGGAGGCTGCGCAAGGGATCGTGCTATGACAGATTCAAAAGGGAAGAAATTTGAGACACCGGCTGAGATCCTAAGTATATTCAACAGGTTTTTTTATGCACTTTACACTGAGAGTTACCCCGGGGGCAGAGTGGGGAAGCCTTGTTCCAGAGTGTGTGCAGTGAAAGGTTGGGCAGTGAAGAATCGGCATTTGGCCCAGACAAGCTTCCATTGGAAGTTTATGAAGTCTTTTTTCAGGAGTTAAAAATTAACATGTTGTCCATATGTCAAGCAGCACAGCTTGGAGATGCCCCAACCTCGTGGGATGGTGCAAATAATATTGTTTAAAAAAAAAAAGGAAAAACCGCCTACTCTCCAAGGTTATGAAAGGCCAATGTCTTTGTTGAGTTGTGACGGGAAGATATATGCAAAGATTTTGACCAGCGTCACTGGTTTCCATTCAACAGCATGGGTTTATACCCAGTAGGGACACAGTCAATCACATCAACAGGGTGACTATTGCAAATGTACGCCAAGCTATTCTTGGCTTGGTGTTATTTGATGCAGAGAAGGCATTTGACCGTGCCTCCTGGGAGTATTTATGGGCATTTCTGAGGCACCTTGGATTTGGGTGAGATTTTGTTAAGGCTATTCAGGTCATATATAGGACTTCTACAGCTAAGATTTGTATGATGGGCTTAGAGTCAGACCTGGTTTTTATCTCCAGAATCCATTTTTAACTATGCTGGAGCGAAGCAAGACAATCCAATCCGTAATATGTGGACGAGAACACTTTAGGGTGCTTGCTTATGCAGATGACATAGTGGTTGTAGCATCTGACCCGGTCACGGCTATCCCTGCGATAGAACAACTGATGTTTACCTTTGGGATGGTATCGGGTTACAAACTTAACTCATACAAAACTTAGGTCATCTGCATGAATCAAGTGTGTAAGGGTGACCCTAGAATTACTGTTGAGGTTATATACCTCAGTATTAAGATTATGGCATGCCTAAAAGAAAGAACTAGTAATTGCTAATTGGGGTTCTATGCTGATGGGAATTAAAAAACCATTAGATGGGATTGAATGTCTCCACCTTTCATTTGTGGGTAGGTGTAACGTTCTCAAAATGAATATTTTACCTAAAGTGCTTCATTATTTTAGATTAGTCCCACTCAAACATACCCGCGGACAGCTCCAGAATTTACAAGCATTATGTGGTAGAGAATTATGGAGTCATGGGAAATCACGCAGAGTTATGAAATTCATGAGGCTACCCCGTAGCCGAGGTGGGTGGGCAATGCCTAATTTTACACTTTACTATTATGCTTGTATGTTGCAAAATATGATAATTTTATTGACAGGGGAAGAAGTTGGAAATTTTGTGGAAGCTCCATCCATTTATAAAGCAGTCAGGCTTAACTTAGAAGCAATGCGCAACGTGTAAAATATTCATGCAGCACACAAACAGTAATAAAATGAAACCAAAACAACAAAAATCCAATTAGTAGAAATGGAGTTATTAATTTTAAAATGTAGGGTCAAAACCAGAGGCGGCTCCTTGTTTGAGCAGAGGAGCATCGCCCCACTGGTTAAAAGGGCCCTCCATGGCCCAGAATTGAAAAATAAAATAGTAATAAAGTTGGTTTATTACCATTTTATTTTTCAATATAACCCAGTTCTGAGGCTCGCGTCAGGATGGGGTGGGCCACTGCTGAGTGACAGCAGCAGGGAGGAGGGAGACCTGCCTCGGCACTTTTCAAAGTGTGCATGTCTTTTTGTCCGGCTATCTTGCTACGACCTGCCAAACATGCGCACTTTGAAACCTCTAACCCAGCTGTCTTTAGAGAACTGGGTTAGAGTAAGTGCAGTGCTCCACTGTGCTTGGGAGCGGTGAGTTAAGCCACTCCCTCCAATCAGGGCACTGCTCTCATAGAATGCAAGCAGCACCAGGATTGGTAAAGCACTTCTCAAGGATTCGCACTGCAGGAAGAAGACATGCAGCGAGGAAAGGGTCGGAGTTAGACGTGTTGCAGGTAGGTGTTTTTCATATTTTATTTCACCCCACCACCCATTTGCCTGCCACAATACTCCCCATAGATGTCAGCCACCACTGGTAAAAACTAGCACCTAAAAGATCAAAGCACTGACTGTGGATATCTAGTTGCGTGAGACCGGGTCAAAGTCAGAAAATATGTCCGGCAGGGAAAAAGCACAGGTCGGATACAAAAAGTGGATTGGGCCCAGTCGATGCTTCCCTTCAGACTTAGAAGAAATTTTTAAGGAAAGTTTTCTGAGATGGTAAAGTTCAGCAGGGCCAGCCTGCAGGTGTTGTCTGAGGAGGAAGCATCATCACTGGGGAGCTGCTGGACGAAGTTGTCGTGAAGAATTCTATGATCGGACTTAGTCACTTTTTGGAAGTCGAAAATCTCCTGCGGCCAGAAGCTGGAGGCTGGAGAGTTTCAGGAGGCCCATACCCCTTTGCCAAAGGACCGCTGAACAGAATTTGCTGAGTTAGAGAAGAACGTAGCGGGAACTGCTGGGAAGTCAGGTTGACTGGCGATGCACAGTGGGAAGATAGACTAGAGGGATGGTCCTGGTTTCCTCTCGGTTCTCAGCAGTTTTTATCCAAACCTTTTTTAAGTATGAAGTTTTGGCTTTTGATTATCTGGGCATCTTTAGCACCACCACCAAGGGTCCAGGACTGGAGCACCAGTTGATGGCCCTTTCAGGCACACCTAAACCCTCTAGTATGTCACTGTCTGGGAGTTCAACTGTCAGGTATACCCACTCATGTAGCCCAAGAACAGGCTGCAGGCACCAAATAGTCAAGGCAGGAAATGGCTACATTCTAAAAGTTGCAGCGCTATGGATCATAGGACTGTCCCCAAGGCACAGGATTATTGCTGAATAAAATCCTGCTGATGTATAAACAATAAATGCTAAAATCCAATTTTTCTGTTGTGTCAGTTCATTTATTAGTATTCAGACTTCCATTGATGCTTGTGTTAACTTTACACAAAATTCATTTGTTATATCCAATATTTTTCTTTACAACCAATGCATTTCGGCGATAACTTCCGCCTTCATCAGGGTGAATTTCTGTAAATATTAAACAATTATACCAATCAATACATAATTTTCTCCCACTGTTTCGTAATACAAACAATATCATAATGAATGCAATATTATAATCTTGAATAGCCATAAGCACAGTGATTCAGAGTGTCATTTCGCAGACAACATCTATGATGAGACTTCTCTAATTCTTGTTTGTCTTTTCTGTTTGTTTGTCCTTTTACCAGACCACACAGGTCCCTCTAAATCAGAGGTTTTTTCACTACTTGGTGTTTTTTTTGCACTTTATTTTACACGACCATTTTTAACTTTCACGTCCTCTGGTAGGGTGGACCTTAGCGTGCCCACACCGCCGAGGTACACATTACATTGGTCCTGATGAAAGCCCGGTAAATCGTACACATAAGGGCTGAAACATGTCGACCCCACTTTAATAGTGGAAATAACCAATACATTACTTGGCAGATTTCCCCGACACATAATTTTAACCTTGTCAGACTGACCACAGAATAAAAATGTTTCTTTCTCGTACAGTTCTTTGACAATTTTAAATATCACATATTTTTCCACACTACTGTCACAAAACCAGCTCCGCAGTAATCTGGCGTTGTAGCACACCAGGGAGGCATTCGGCTTCTCCTGGTGGGCCCGATGATGAAGCATGTCACCACCCAGGGTGGTGAGTGAGGGCTTCTTTAAAAACCTATAACGACTTCCAATGCGTAGTGTATAGGGCCATATCAAACTCTGAACATGTGCTACTAATTTAAAGAATTTTGTTGACACTCTCTTGTTGTTTGACGATTTAAGCCTGGGGGACTGAGGGTGCCCCTTTCCCTCTCTCTCTTGTTGTTAAGACTGATTCAGCAGCGTACAGCTGTGAGAGTTGATAAACATAGTGTTTCTTCTGAAAACCACTATTTTTTTATCACAACAATGGCGAACCTAGGACTCACCTACACTGAGGCAGAGATAGAAGCATTACTTGCTGATCCAAACGTCTTTGCGGATCCAGCAATATCGCAAGCAATTTCACATACTGCTGAATGGGAGAAACTCACGGAACAAAAACGTGATCGGATACGAACAATATTACATGGGACTATTTTAAAACAATACTTGTCAACCAATACAGCACCAAAGGGCCTTCTTGTCACAAATGCTCCACGCATATTCTTAAATGATGCAACCTTTCGAAAAGATTGGGCGATGAGAGCCTGGCACTGTACACGTGACTGGCTGGTCTTAATAATAAAAACAGCATTACGCCTCTCAGAAGCTCTGCTGATAGAGATACAAACAACAGAGACACAATTTAAAGCAACAATAACAGGGTACAAAAAACGCCTAGATGAAATAAATAAAGAGATGACTGAATACAAAGACTCTCTGATGCAATCAAAAGTCTCCAAATTCCAAAAAGACCTAAAAAAATTTGAATTCACGAAGGTATATCCATACTCTGATCCAGAGTATGCCGCACCACGGAGAGATTCCAACAAAACGGAAGACTCGGTTAGTAATTCCTCGACTAGAAGTAATAACTCCAACTATCAGGGGAAGAAACAGAGAGGACGAGGAGGAGGTAGGGTTAGATCGAATTATTATAACCCACAACCACTGTGGCCATCATATGGTCCACCTATGATGGGCCCACCCCCACCTCATTTTCACCAACTGAGGAAAATTGAATTTTGCCTTGTCATATGTGCCTACGTGTTCCCCATCCTATGTTATATGTGCATGATCGATATGCATATGTTCCCCTATGATCGATTAAAGACGCAATTATAGTTGTGTCCAACGTTAGTATGCCAGTTTCCAGTTCCTGTGAAAGCAACGAGTATTAGGCCTATGTTGCCCATGTTTTACATTATGCACGTTAATTCATTGAATTGTCCCCGTTTCTAGGCCTCAAAAGGGCCCGGACACCAGATTCAAGCTCCAGTCTCCTGAACCCACTCCGAGGAGCGATGCAGCCCCCACCTGCATCCCTGACCCTTCACTTACTTCCTGCCGCGCAGCGCGGTGCCCGGCCTGGCTCTGCCTGCCTGTCTGCCAAGAATATGTTATGCCTCTAGTTATCAGTTCAGCTCTCCGTCTTCACATTCCTAAGCTAACGAACCACATAAACAGCTTTAGCTATAGTCTAGTCTTTCTGTCTCCATGTAAGAGAATTAATTAATATCCATAGAAGATTCATAGCACACGCAATACATGAAGAATATATGCATGCACCAGTCTTAGTGTCCAGTAGCCTTTGCCCTGATAACTTTTAGATTCTATCAACATGTACTCCAAAACACCAGATACCAGATATGCTATAGGTACATGTCGTCCTGACATCGCAGACTTCCGTCTCCTCTTCTAGTGCAGAAGTCATAGCCCCCAGTTCTCCCAGTCACACGTCATAGCCCGTTTGCGCGCACCACTAGGTTAAAGGTTCCAGCTGCTCAGGTAGCCCCCTCTATGTATCCACCCACTTTATGACACTTCTGTGACGTTCTCATCACATGTCTATGTGCACGCCTTCTTTTCACGCCCATGTGTTCTTATCGTACGCTTGTCACTAGTTACGCCTACTGTATGCAATGTAATTGTGATGTTTTACTATATATACCTTGTACTGTTGATGAAACGTTGCAGCTGCCTTCTATGCCATTCTATTTCAGGCTGTCCCGATCCTGTCCCTTCCCTTATGCCTGAATAAAGCCCGTTCGACTCAGATACATCGGATCTTGCCTCTTATTTATTGAGCTATCTGTTTTATTAATGTATTCAAAAATAGTACCGGTAATTAATTACTTATTTACCACATAATGGCGCCCGAACAGGGACGTGCCCTTTCCCCACGCGCCGGCGATGTAACGCAGGCCCCCTGACCCTTCTACAGCCGTGACGGAACTCTACCGTGCACGTGCAGATATTTCTGCTTCAAGTCTCCCTCAGGCCCACGGAGGAGATGGAAACTGCGGTCCGGCATCCAGACGAGGCGGTGAGGAATGCGGTTCGTCCCGACCAGAGCCCAAGCCGAGAGAGCAAGGTCCGAGGTATCCGGAGGCCCACCTGTTCCTGAAGTCCGAAGCGCATGCCTAGTAACCAGACGTCGTAGCAGTCCAGTCCAGTCCGAGGCCTTCAAGTTCTGCTTCCTGGTGAGAACCGTTGCTGGGGGAGTATCTAGACAGGTTCATTAGTTTGTTCCTGGTCCGATGGGTTTGGGTACACAGATCCAGTCCGACGTGTCCATCTAGGTGGATACGGTATGACGTGTCTCTTTACGAGACCGGTATGTTCTGTACTGTTTTAGCAGTGCATCCAGTAATTCTAGTAAGTCCGTTCTCGAGAAATTCAAGTATTATGTTTTCAGTGTATCAGGTGGTATTCTGTTCGAACTGTTATTAATGTATTTTTTATGTCGTGGTATGAGTGATTTGTTTGCCATTTCATTACTGTGATTATTGTGTATTGTGTTTAGTACTAGTACGATCCGATCATGCCTCTGTTTTCGAAATTACGTCAGATCAAAACCAGAAAAGGGTTACTCGAAGAATCAGTTCCTGTCCCTCCTAGGGACAGTCCTGGACATTTTATGTATCACAAGCATGGCTTAAATGCCATATTATATCTAGACTTATGGGTGGATTACACCAAGGATCTTGAAGAGAAATATAGATGGCCTGTATCAGGTACATGGGATGCCGAGTGCATCATGCGAGTAGAAGAAGCATTATGGAAAAAGAAAGCCAGACAGTCTCAGAAAGATGCCATCGAGTTGTGGCGCAAAGAATCTCATAAAAGAACCGAAAAAGAATTCAGAAAAGCAGAATTAAGTAGGGAATCCGCAGAAAAAGCCCAAGAAAGGGAACTTCTAGAAGAAGGTGAACGAGTTAGAGCAGAACAGTCAGACAGACAGAGAAATGCCCTTATTAAAGGTATGTATCCTCTTCTTGCCGAGGGCTTGCCGAAGGCAACCCCGGAAGTACCCTGTAATCTACCGCCACCATTGGTCCCGATTAAGCTACGTCATAAACCGACTGCAGCTGAAATTTTTCTTTCGTCCTATTTAGACGATACAGTCCCAGCATATGCAAATCATATTCCGCCTGCTCACCCGCAGCACCCTGTTAATAATGTAATTCCTGTTCCTCCAGCCACTGGTCCCGGGGGTCAAGTTAATGTGCCAGTGCCCCCGGACCAGCCCACATTAAATGTACCCGTTTTGCCAGTCACTCTGCCAACACGTACAGTATTAACTGACGATTCCAGTTCAGGAGGTGCGGGGGGAGGTGCTCCTATCACCCCGCCTCAAGTAAGACGACTGACGCCGCGAGACGCAGCGTTACAGCGTACGCCAAAGGTGGCTACATACGCAGACCTCAAGAGACTTCTTACCGACTGTATATATGATACAGTCCCAGGCGAAGATCACATGGTATTATATTCAGTACGTTTAAGACGGGTTGCCAACTTTTTGGTCACCCTGCCCGACATGAAGGATCATCTAGACAGAATATATTGTTTTGTCCGTACAGGAGAGAATCCAGGAAGTATTCACGAAGCTATGGCACACAGAAAAGCCGAGATTCAACATATGATTTTACAGTTCTTGATTAACTGTTTAATAAGAGAACAAGATTATCCTGATAAAGATCAAGACGAGATGAAAGGCCTAACTAGGTGGAGTGACAATATAGCCGAGGGAAAACACAAGACACTAGGTAGTATAGAAAGTATGTACAAGAAAATTCGTAAGGAAATTATAAGTATACACCAGAAGGAGGAAGCAAAAAGAGCAACCGAGAAAGAGAATGACTCTTCCAGTGAAGAGGTAGATAGCGAGAATCCCGCCAGAATAGCGTATGTAGGTAGAACTAGACTTTCCGACCGACATTCATGTCTAGATTACAAGAAAGTTTTTCCTCCTCCAGTACCAGAACAGTGTTCTCTTGAACAAGTGTTCCAGGCCACCGACCAAATTCTGAAATCACGAATAGGTTATAGCGAGCCTAGTACCATGCATGAACAAGAACTAGCCCGATCAGCAGTACGATGGACTAGTGATTCTACCACGTTTCCAGATGAAATAGTGGCCCAAACGTTTCTGAAACTGCCCCCAGCCGAGCAGCGTCTGGTGGGTATGTATATGATCCAACACCTCATTACATTGTATGAGGGTCAGTATTCTGATCCAGGTCCTTTACATGATGTGCTGAACGAGTTACTCTTAAACAGATGGAAAGGTCTAGGTACTGATTTAATTAGTGTCATACTAGAACAGCGCCACAAATACAGAACGTTCTTGAATCCACATTTTGTTCCTGTTCCACCCCCAGTAAGGAAATCATTCTACATAGATAGACAGAATCCGTTGCGAGAAGTACATCCAGTTAAGGGAGAGGGGGGTGATCTAGAACGAGTATTTGTTTACACCCCTATCACGAAAATAGAACTTCTGGAAATGAAAAAGTTAATACCTTGTCACGATAAAGACCCAGCAGGGTTCCACCGTGAACTAAAGGACATGCTCCGTATGGGAGAATACACGTATCCTGATATCATTAAAATGTTAAAGGTCCTGTTGCCTGCGGGCATATATGAAAAACTCAAAGAAAAAGAATGGGAGGTGGGAGAGAAAGAGATAGATTGGACCGCATTAGAGACTGAAGACAATACACGAGTTCCAGGTACCGGTCTTGGGGAAAAAGCTAAAGCATTGCCCGAGTTATTGATACAAGTCTTGCCAAGATTACTAGCCACGAAAAAGGAAGACTGGGATGCCATCTCAGCCTGTAAACAGAAACAAGATGAAGACACTAGTGATTTTTATTCTAGATTTGAGAAATGTTTCATTATTAATAGTGGTCTGAAAACAAGTAGTGAATCGTATCCACATCTTTTTGTTACCAAGCTAGTCGAGAATTCAAGTCCACAAGTTAAAAATCGAGTACTGAAAGTCGAAAGTACCTGGCAGGCTAATACTCCGTCACAAATGCTCCAGATGTTACAGTATCACCAGAACAGAATTAGGGAGGAGCAGGAACATGAAAGGAGACGTATGAAAGACACGAAAATGAAAGTACTAGTTGCACAGTCTGTTCCGCAAGACAGTCAGAAGAGGGGTCCGAATCAAGTCAGTAACCCTGCAACTCCCGTTAAAGGGACATGCAATTACTGTAAACAGCCAGGTCATTATATAAACGAATGTGCAGTTCTGAAACACAACATAGCTACTGGTAATACAAAAGAGAGACCACGTCCTCCTAGACAAGAACAAGTTTCACAGACTTCCCAGACACCGCAGAACGCACAACAGACAGTTACAGTACCGCAGCCTATAGCTGCCACACAGCACGTTACACAGCAGATGTACCAGTACGCACAGTCAGAGTATCCAGATTATCAGCCGTATTCATGAAACAGCCTAGAGAGGGAGGTTGGCTTGCCTCTCATCGAGATTCCTGTAGATCAAGAGGGTCCCTATGTACATAGTCAAGTATTAGGGAAAGACAGAAAGTTTCTGATTGATACAGGGGCAAGTAGGACTACCATCAGTCATGACGAGGTTCCAGGGGCTCGGCTCTCAGGCTCTAGAAATGTTTCCCTTGGATTTTCAGGAAAGCCTGTTGTTAATGAAATATCGAAACCAGTTACTCTAGAAGTTGGTCCATTGTCCCGAACTACAGACTTGTTACTAACGAAATCCTGTCCAGAGAACTTACTTGGTATAAAGACTCTGAAAGAATTAGGAGCAGTTATATGCTGCTCCCCAGAAGGGGTGCGACTGTTTCTGCGAGATTTTAAAGGTCATTATATATTACGTGATTTCGATCCAAGATTATTGAATGTACCACAGCATTTATGGGCGGAAGGTCCAACTGATGTAGGCTGTATGCACATCACACCCCATCGTGTTACTCTGAAACAAGGTGTTGTATTACCACGAATCCGACAGTACAAATTGCCACCTGAGGCTGTAGCAGCCTTATCCAAAATTATTGACGAGCTTATTGCTCAAGGAGTAGTTGTAGAAACTGACTCCAATGTATGTAATTCTCCTATCATTCCGATTCTGAAACGTACTGATCCCAATGCACCTCCAGTTTATCGATTAGTGATTGACCTTCGAGAACTTAATAAATGTATCATACCCCAGTACCCAGTGGTTCCAGATATTTCTTCCCTATTAACTGCCATTGATTCAGAAGCTACGTTCTTTACTGTTATTGATCTCAAGAACGCATTCTTTAGTGTCCCCATTCATCCAGACAGCCAGTTTCTTTTCGGATTCTGTTTAAATGGAAGGAGCTATAAATTTACACGAGCTCCTCAAGGTTTCACAGAAAGTCCCAGCATTTACAGTCAAGCGCTTAAAAGACAACTAGACAATATTCACATGCCAACTGACACTGCCCTGCTCCAGTATTTCGATGATCTATTGATCACAGCCCGTTCTGAACGTGACTGCGAACGTGCGTCACTTACAGTCTTGTATTTTCTGGCCGAGATGGGGCACAAGGTGTCCCCTTCTAAATTGCAATTCTGTGTCCAGCAAGTGGTCTACCTAGGACACTTACTGTCCAAGAGGGGTAGGCAGTTGACACCTGACCGTATCCAGTTAATAGCACATCTTCCACAGCCCAAGACTCAGAAGGAGGTACGAGCTTTTATCGGCCTCACTTCTTATTGCAGACAATGGATTCCTCAGTATGCATTTCTAGCTAAGCCACTGATACAGTTAACGACACAGGAGGCAGCCGTATCGACTGTCCTCCCTTGGACCCAAGAACACACACTTGTTTTCAATGAGTTAAAAAAAGTGTTATGCCAAGCACCTGTTCTAGCAACACCGAACTACAATAAGCCTTTTACACTTTTTGTCACTGAACGTGATGGTACTGCATTATCTGTTCTCACACAAGATCAAGCAGGACAATACAAGCCCTGTGCTTATTTCTCTAGCACATTAGATCCAGTGGCCCAGGCGCTGCCTGCGTGCCTCAAGTCAGTTGCAGCCACAGCTCTAGCTATCAGACAAAGTGATTCCATAGTGTTAGGACACTCCCTGACAGTACAGGTTCCACACTCCGTGGAAGTTCTTTTAAACCGAACGCAGACTCAGCACTTGACAATTGCACGTTTAACAGGATATGAACTGACATTGTTTCAGCCACACATAGAAATCAGACGCTGCAACATTTTAAATCCCGCTACACTGTTACCGTCAGTTACCCCAAATCCTGCCACACATGACTGTGTGGAAGTTGTTAACACCATGACAAAGCCAAGACAAGACTTGACAGACATACTAAAGTCACTGACATCATTTCCCAGGGTAACGACCTGGCAGATCGAACAGCCAAGCTTACAGCTCAGACTCCAGATATTCCAGTTAACACGACACAGACAGACATTCCCGATCAGACTACTTGTATGACAGTTAAGGACCCTACACAAGACGTACTAGATATACAGTCACATGCTACCCCAGAGGAAATCAAGAAATGGTCCGAACAAGGAGGGGTCCAGGAGGGGTCCAGACCGATCAAGGATGGTTGACGAAGGGAAAAGCCACCTGGTTTCTCCCCGACTCTATGGTTCAAGTCATTATTAACACCGCACATAGTCCAGCACACTTAGGAGAAAAGGCCATGTTAGACAGTATTCAGAACCTTTGGTTTAACAAGCATTTAAGAGCAGCAGCCAAGCAGAAAGTGCGTACCTGTATGATATGTTGTCAGTTCAATCCAGGTAAAGGTGTCCCGGTGGAACAAGGTGGATTCCATCCTCCTGACCACCCTTTTGAAGTCCTCCAGATGGATTATATTCAGATGGATCGATGTCGAGGTTTCAAGTATGTCCTCGTAGTTGTATGCGCTTTGTCCAGGTGGACAGAAGCCTATCCAGTCCCAGATTACACTGCTGCGACCACTGCCAGGCAGTTGGTTCGTGAGTTTTTCCCACGCTATGGATTGCCTAGGGTCGTGTATTCAGATAACGGCCAGCCATTCTCATCCGAGCTTATGAAGCAAGTATCCCTTCTGTTAGGGTACCAATGGAAGTTCCATTGTGTACGACATCCTGAAGCAGCCGGTCTCGTAGAGAGACATAATCAGACTCTGAAAATCCGCATTGCCAAAGTATGCGCAGAGAAAGGCGTAGATTGGATAGTAGCACTGCCAGTCGCCCTTTTCTATATGAGAATGGTCGCTCACTCCCGTTCAGGTCTGTCTCCTTATGAGGTAGTGTTCGGTCGTCCCCCAAACATGTGGGGTACACCTAGACCACGTACAATTACAGATGTTGACAGTAATATGCTGACAGATTACCTGGCTTCCTTGATGTCTGCACTACACTCTTGTCGTTCACAGTTTGCTGCTGCTTTTCCAGACAACACTCAAGTAAAACCGCACGAGGTCATACCAGGCGACCTTGTCCTCGTGAGGAATTTTGATCGTTCAAGTCCGCTGGAGCCCCGCTGGACGGAGCCCCGACTTGTCCTACTAACAACAAGGACCGCCGTGAAGCTGGAAGGCAGGAAGGGGTGGTTGCACTCCAGTCATGTAAAGCGATTCCATGGACTTCAACCAAAGACTTTTTCCAAGGACTGCCCCGTTCTCAAGGACTGCCCAGATACTGACTCTAAACTTCCCCTGTTAGAGAAAACTCTGCAGCAGGAGTATAAAGATAAGCTTCGGTCAGCCAGTTTAATTGTCTAAGTCCCTCTCGGGTGAAACGGTTAGACAGGTTCCTGACATGTATGAGATAGACCCACACAGTGAGAGAGTTAGTCAAAACTCTAAGAGAATACGTTATCAAAAGAATCTTCGAAGTAGATGTATTGTTACTTTATTTTTTATGCTATTTCTGAGTCTTATGGTTACCTGCATAAGTTATGCCTTACATTTATGTTTTCCTATTAATTCACATGTACATATGTTTTCTAATGTTAGAGCACACTTTTAGCGACCTGCCTCTTCACGAGTTATCCTATCGTCTTGCCATGCGCATTAATACGTTTATCCGAATGTTACACTATTCACATCAGACCAGCAATGCCACTAATTGTTGGGTGTGTGGTCGACTCCCCCCTTTCCAGACACCGAAGGGAGTTCTGCCACTCTTTCCCTACCCGTTTTCACACAATGGTTCGTGTGGAGCATGGTCCACGTTAACGTCATCCTCAAATGATATGTTTCTTCTGAATAGAACATGTTTTCCAGACAAGGAAGGTCCTTCCCCTAGAACAGGGTTAGATCTAGAAAATGAAGTATATGATCTAGGTAATTATTCCTCGAATTTCATGGTCCTGAATGTTCAGTCCGAAACTACTCCAGATTTGCCTGCTATTTCAGTTCTACCCGTGAAAGGTGAATTATGTGTCAGAAAGAATGGTTCCGCACATGTAGGTCATAGTGATTGTACTACTGTGGTCGAGTATAGTGACAGTGGGAAATCTATTTTCAAAGCCTCACGTCATTCATATTTTGTATGTGGCCAGACCGCATATGTACGTCTGCCCTAAGATTGGGATGGAACATGTTACCTTGCCTTCCTACTGCCACCCGTTTTCCTAGCCCCATCCGATTATCACAGAAACACACATCTAGTACACGTTAGACATAGAAGGGAGACTGAGTCCCCAATTGTCGATCAAACTGAAACTACCTTAGAACAGTATCAAGACTTCAATAAAGGTTTCTTTTTCTTCATAGGTCCTGTTCAGAATAGTAAGTTAATACGTAGGCTAACCAGAACCCTTGAAGCAGTAGTGAATGAGACTACTTCCGCTCTAGGTAACTTAACTGAAGAGCAATCTGCTATGAGATTTGTCGTGCTCCAAAATCGTCTCGTCCTTGACGTCATACTGGCCGATAGGGGAGGAGCTTGTAGAGTCATCGGATCTAGTTGCTGTATTTTCATTCCTAATAACGCACCGTCTGTTTATTCAGCTATAACCAGACTTCATAAAATTGCCCATCAGTTACACCAGAATCCAGGCACCTGGACATGGTCTGGTTGGCTCTGGAGTATAATATCTGCCTGGGGATGGAAAGTATTGTCATTCCTGGGTATAGCAGTAATGATCATGTTCAGTTGCTGCCTCTGTTTACAATGTGGCCCTGCGATTTGCGGCTTGTGCGCTACCTCTTGTATTCCTAGTCCTAAGTCCCGTTCCAAGACAATTCGAGACGAGCAAATGATGCTATATGAACAAATAGATGGTATCATGAATATTGATGTTTCCTGATGGAAACGTAGGGCACAAGGAGGGAATGAGGAAAATTGAATTTTGCCTTGTCATATGTGCCTACGTGTTCCCCATCCTATGTTATATGTGCATGATCGATATGCATATGTTCCCCCATGATCGATTAAAGACGCAATTATAGTTGTGTCCAACGTTAGTATGCCAGTTTCCAGTTCCTGTGAAAGCAACGAGTATTAGGCCTATGTTGCCCACGTTTTACATTATGCACGTTAATTCATTGAATTGTCCCCGTTTCTAGGCCTCAAAAGGGCCCGGACACCAGATTCAAGCTCCAGTCTCCTGAACCCACTCCGAGGAGCGATGCAGCCCCCACCTGCATCCCTGACCCTTCACTTACTTCCTGCCGCGCAGCGCGGTGCCCGGCCTAGCTCTGCCTGCCTGTCTGCCAAGAATATGTTATGCCTCTAGTTATCAGTTCAGCTCTCCGTCTTCACATTCCTAAGCTAACGAACCACATAAACAGCTTTAGCTATAGTCTAGTCTTTCTGTCTCCATGTAAGAGAATTAATTAATATCCATAGAAGATTCATAGCACACGCAATACATGAAGAATATATGCATGCACCAGTCTTAGTGTCCAGTAGCCTTTGCCCTGATAACTTTTAGATTCTATCAACATGTACTCCAAAACACCAGATACCAGATATGCTATAGGTACATGTCGTCCTGACATCGCAGACTTCCGTCTCCTCTTCTAGTGCAGAAGTCATAGCCCCCAGTTCTCCCAGTCACACGTCATAGCCCGTTTGCGCGCACCACTAGGTTAAAGGTTCCAGCTGCTCAGGTAGCCCCCTCTATGTATCCACCCACTTTATGACACTTCTGTGACGTTCTCATCACATGTCTATGTGCACGCCTTCTTTTCACGCCCATGTGTTCTTATCGTACGCTTGTCACTAGTTACGCCTACTGTATGCAATGTAATTGTGATGTTTTACTATATATACCTTGTACTGTTGATGAAACGTTGCAGCTGCCTTCTATGCCATTCTATTTCAGGCTGTCCCGATCCTGTCCCTTCCCTTATGCCTGAATAAAGCCCGTTCGACTCAGATACATCGGATCTTGCCTCTTATTTATTGAGCTATCTGTTTTATTAATGTATTCAAAAATAGTACCGGTAATTAATTATTTATTTACCACCTCCAATGATGGGTTGGAATCCCGATATGCAAACCACCTTTCCCCAGAACCATCATCAGGTTCCTTTTTTAGAGAGAGGCGGGAGAGGGAGAGGCAAAACACGAGGCAACCACCAGGTATCATGGGAACAGGAGGACCCAGTGGGCAACCATACCCGCAGCAAAACCTCAGCACCAGGAACGAGTGCACAATGAGCTTAGTCACCAATTTGACGAACAAAATCCTTAGTGCAACAGAAACGAAGGTTCTGGAAAAGGGCCTGGGCTTTGTGCCTACTGCTAGACCAGATAAATTTAGACTCCACTGTGAACTAGCAGAGTTTTTCAGAAAACTAAAATTAAAGGCATTTTTTTAATCAAAGGATAACTCTACAACGAATCTCTCCCAATTCGACACCAATTTGAGACCAAAATCCACGTTTGTTCCTCCGCCACACTCGGTTCCAGTTGAAATAACAGCATTTGAACAGGCGGTATACAATGACATGGAAACTCTTCCAATACCCAATCAATTTAAGAACTTTTCAGCAGTAGAGTACCAAGCCCTTGAGAAACTGAAAAATGACAAAGACATTACTATCAAGCCAGCGGACAAAGGGGGCGGAATAGTCATCCAAATTACTGTTGATTATAACCTAATGTGCACCAACCTCTTGCACAACAGGATAAATTAGACCCCACTAGCCACTGATCCCACTCCTGAACTAAAGACACGAATTCACGATTTAGTAAAAGAAGCAGAGGATCGTGAATGGATTTCCAAACATGAAGCAGATTATCTGAGAGCAGGAGGTACGACAATACCATACTTTTATACCCTGCCTAAAACCCACAAAAATGTGAATCCTCCTCCTGGACGACCCATTGTGTCAGGCATTGGTTCGCTTTTGGAACCACTGTCAACGTTCTGTGACTACTATTTAAAACCTTTAGTACAGAACACTCCCACGTACTTAAAGGACACAAAAAACCTATTGCAAATCCTGGAACCCATGACCTTTGATGAAAATTCCATTATACTTGTGACACTCGATATCGAGAGTTTGTACACAAGCATCCCTCAGGACGATACCCTCATCGTCGTGGAGAAAGCCTTAGATTCAATTACTTGGGAGTACACAACACCTAAAGAGTTTATATTAAACTGTGCTACCCTGGCTTTAAAAGAAAACTATTTTGAGTTCCAAGGACAACTGTACCTACAGAGCACCGGCACGTCTATGGGCAGTACTTTTGCTCCTAGCGTAGCCGGATTCTATGTCCATGATTTTGAGAGCAAATTTATAATGCCAAGCACCAACCCATTTTCCTCCTCCATAGGACTATGGAGGAGGTACATTGACGACATTTTCCTGATCTGGAAGGGTGATGTCCAATCTTTGGATCAATTCTTCATGTGGGTTAACACTCTAGATCCCTATTTGAAATTCACGCATTGCTTTCACAAACAGGAAGTAGTATTCCTGGACCTAACCATCATGGTAAATGGGACTAATTTCAAAACCAGAACGCATCACAAACCAACAGCAAAGAACAACTTGCTTGAATTCTCCAGCTTCCACCCAAGGCCCCTCAGAGAGAATCTCCCTTATGGGCAGTACTTAAGGTTACGACGGAACTGCAGTGACACTAATGACTATAAAATCCAGGCGAATGAACTCACAGAAAAACTCAAATCAAGAGGCTATCCTACTACCATCCTTTACAAGGGAAATAAGAGAGCACGGAATCAGCCAAGGGCAGCACTTCTGGAAGAAACCACGAAGGAACCATCTAGTATACCTCTGATATGTGTAACTACTTACAGCGGCCTGTCTGATGCAATGAAAAAATCAGTAAACAAAAACTGGAGAATTGTCATCAGCAATAAAAGGAATTGGGAGAAACCACTATTCTCCTTCAAAAAAGGCAGGAGCTTAAAAGACTCTCTTGTACATACGAGGCCCAATACAACAATGCCCATTGCACCTATAGAGAAATCAATCACAGAAATTTGGGGACTACCACCAGTCACTGGTCATCATCCCTGTTCCAATTGTAGTGTGTGTCATCTGACTACACACTCCAAACAACTCTCATTGGAACCTGGCAAAACGTGGATACAATTGACGCACAGCAACTGTAATTCTAATAATGTGGTATATCTGATTACATGTCCTTGCCTCAAAAGGTATGTGGGTATGACAACCCGCAAGGTTAAGACCCGTATATGCGAACACCGAAGCAATATTAGGTGTCGCAAAATAGTGACCAAAATGAGCGAACACTTTCTACAACAAAACCACACACCAAATGACCTACGCTGGACCGTCATTGAAAAAGTAACCACTACAAAAAATACTGCGAGTGTCCTCTTTGAAAAAGAACAACGTTGGGTGTATAGACTGGGAACCCACCTCACGGGGCTCAATGACCAAATTCCTTGGTCTTCTGTTTTAAGGCGTTAGTCCCTACCGAACATATCATTCCTTTGGCGTTAGTCCCTACTGAGCATATCATTCCTTTGGACAACGAACCCCCAGGATTTGCATGCATACCAATACTGGCTATGACAATCTGGCTCATATGACTGCAACCATAAAATCACCACTGGTCTTGACGCATGTGAACCGAATTATGGCTGACAAGAAAATCTACCTTTTTATTTTTAATTTTGTTTTATTGAGTCCCCATTATTGTTTGTTTTTTCTTTTTTCTTTAATCACCATTCTGATTTAATTTTCGAAATATAAAAGTTTCTATCCCTCACAACACCCCCTCAAATACCCTTTCTCAATGCCTGCTTAAAAAGTTTTCTTGCATGGATAATAATATCTGTTTGTCTAGGGTGCAAAATGTTGATAAAACTACTTGCATGGACAACCTCGAAA